>NW_022611433.1:0-17618 GCF_004382195.2 Drosophila sechellia
AAATCATATGAATTAATACGTTTTGAACAATATGAGAGGTCGGCAAACACGCCTACCTATAGTAGTTTTTGAACCCTCTGTCGTACTTCAAGGTAACTTACCCTATTATACCCTTTCATAAAAGGCTTTTCTTCTATAATACTAAGAGAATATGGGAATATTTCAGCAATTTTCCCTTATACATATAATAATTATTATTTTCATGTGTTTATTATTTAATTTACTCATATTATTGCCAAAATCATATGAATTAATACGTTTTGAACAATATGAGAGGTCGGCAACCACTGCCTACCTATAGTAGTTTTTGAACCCTCTGTCGTACTTCAGGTAACTTACACTATATACCCTTTCACTAAAAACGGCTTTCTCTATAATACTAAGAGAATATGGGAATATTTCAGCAATTTTCCCTTATACATATAATAATATTCATTTTTCATGTGTTATTATTTAATTTACTCATATATTGCCAAAATCATATGAATTAATACGTTTTGAACAATATGAGAGGTGGCAACCACTGCCTACCTATAGTAGTTTTTGAACCCTCTGTCGTACTTCAGGTAACTTACACTATATACCCTTTCACTAAAACGGCTTTTCTCTATAATACTAAGAGAATATGGGAATATTTCAGCATTTTCCCTTATACATATAATAATACTCATTTTCATGTGTTTATTATTTAATTTACTCATTTATTGCCAAATCATATGAATTAATACGTTTTGAACAATATGAGAGGTGGCAACACGGCCTACCTATAGTAGTTTTTGAACCCTCTGTCGTACAATTACACTATTATACCCTTTCACTAAAACGGCTTTTCTCTATAATACTAAGGAATATGGGAATATTTCAGCAATTTTCCCTTATACATATAATAAATACTCATTTTCATGTGTTCATTATTTAATTTACTCATGTTATTGCCAAAATCATATGAATTAATACGTTTTAACAATATGAGAGGTCGGCAACCACTGCTACCTATAGTAGTTTTTGAACCCTCTGTCGTACTTCAGGTAACTTACACTACTATACCTTTCACCAAAATGGGGTTTCTCTATAATACTAAGAGAGTATGGGAATATTTCAACATTTTTCCCTTATACATATAATAAATACTTATTTTCATGTGTTTATTATTTAATTTACTCATTTATTGCAAAATCATATGAATTAATACGTTTTGAACAATATGAGAGGTCGGCAACCACGGCCTACCTATAGTAGTTTTTGAACCCTCTGTCGTACTTCAGGTAACTTACACTATTATACCCTTTCACTAAAACGGCTTTTCTCTATAATACTAAGAGAATATGGGAATATTTCAGCAATTTTCCCTTATACATATAATAATTATTCATTTTCATGTGTTTATTATTTAATTTACTCATATATTGCCAAAATCATATGAATTAATACGTTTTGAACAATATGAGAGGTCGGCAACCACTGCCTACCTATAGTAGTTTTTGAACCCTCTGTCGTACTTCAGGTAACTTACACTATTATACCCTTTCACTAAAACGGCTTTTCTCTATAATACTAAGAGAATATGGGAATATTTCAGCAATTTTCCCTTATACATATAATAATATTCATTTTCATGTGTTTATTATTTAATTTACTCATATTATTGCCAAAATCATATGAATTAATACGTTTTGAACAATATGAGAGGTGGCAACCACTGCCTACCTATAGTAGTTTTTGAACCCTCTGTCGTACTTCAGGTAACTTACACTATTATACCTTTCACTAAAACGGCTTTTCTCTATAATACTAAGAGAATATGGGAATATTTCAGCAATTTTCCCTTATACATATAATAAATATTCATTTTCATGTGTTTATTATTTAATTTACTCATTTATTGCCAAAATCATATGAATTAATACGTTTTGAACAATATGAGAGGTCGGCAACCACTGCCTACCTATAGTAGTTTTTGAACCCTCTGTCGTACTTCAGGTAACTTACACTACTATACCCTTTCACCAAAATGGGTTTCTCTATAATACTAAGAGAATATGGGAATATTTCAGCATTTTCCCTTATACATATAATAATATCATTTTCATGTGTTTATTATTTAATTTACTCATTATTGCCAAAATCATATGAATTAATACGTTTTGAACAATATGAGAGGTTGGCAACCACTGCTACCTATAGTAGTTTTTGAACCCTCTGTCGTACTTCAGGTAACTTACACTACTATACCTTTCACAAAATGGGTTTCTCTATAATACTAAGAGATATGGGAATATTTCAGCATTTTTCCCTTATACATATAATAAATACTTATTTTCATGTGTTTATTATTTAATTTACTCATATTATTGCAAAATCATATGAATTAATACGTTTTGAACAATATGAGAGGTCGGCAACCACTGCCTACCTATAGTAGTTTTTGAACCCTCTGTCGTACTTCAGGTAACTTACACTATTATACCCTTTCACTAAAACGGCTTTTCTCTATAATACTAAGAGAATATGGGAATATTTCAGCAATTTTCCCTTATACATATAATAATATTCATTTTCATGTGTTTATTATTTAATTTACTCATATTATTGCCAAAATCATATGAATTAATACGTTTTGAACAATATGAGAGGTCGGCAACCACTGCCTACCTATAGTAGTTTTTGAACCCTCTGTCGTACTTCAGGTAACTTACACTATTATACCCTTTCACTAAAACGGCTTTTCTCTATAATACTAAGAGAATATGGGAATATTTCAGCAATTTTCCCTTATACATATAATAATTATTCATTTTCATGTGTTTATTATTTAATTTACTCATAATATTGCCAAAATCATATGAATTAATACGTTTTGAACAATATGAGAGGTCGGCAACCACTGCCTACCTATAGTAGTTTTTGAACCCTCTGTCGTACTTCAGGTAACTTACACTATTATACCCTTTCACTAAAACGGCTTTTCTCTATAATACTAAGAGAATATGGGAATATTTCAGCATTTTCCCTTATACATATAATAATATTCATTTTCATGTGTTATTATTTAATTTACTCATTTATTGCCAAAATCATATGAATTAATACGTTTTAACAATATGAGAGGTGGCAACCACTGCTACCTATATAGTTTTTGAACCCTCTGTCGTACTTCAGTAACTTACACTATATACCTTTCACTAAAATGGTTTCTCTATAATACTAAGAAATATGGAATATTTCACAATTTTCCCTTATACATATAATAATTATTCATTTTTATTTTTTTTTTTTTTTTTTTTTTATATTTAATTTTTTTTTTATACATTTTATATTATTTTCATTTTTATTATTCAGTCGCGATCGAACACTCGACGAGTGCAGACGTGCCTGCGGATCGACAGCAAATTGTTAGCAAATTGTTAGCAAATTGTTCACAGTTGTAAGTCCCGTTACTTGTGCCCAGCCACTTCGCGTCGCGTGATCTTGTCGCGCGTTTTGATTGGCCCAGCCAACGTACCTAACGGTAGTTCGCACTAACACCATCGCACACCCGAGTGTGCGTGTTATCAGCGCAAAAAACCCAGTGCTCGAAGCAGCGGTATAATTGCAAAGCAGCAGCCACGTGCTGCCTGGCTCACCGGCTTACGGTGCCCAGCTTCCCCCCCCCCCCCCCTCCTCACTCCTTATCAACTTTGGAGAAGATGGACTGGCAGGCCCCCCCGCGCACCCACAAGCTTGGAACAACACCACGCAAAAAGGCTCTGAGAACACGCAAGAGCAGCTCCAGCAGCGAGGGAAGCACCTCGCATACAGAGCCGGGCGAGATAAAGCGAAAACCGGCAAAGAAAGCACAGGGAGAGGAGCTGGAAGATAAGCCAAGCACTAGCGCAGCTCTGCGCAAGAAGCTCGCCAACAACGCCTTCGCTTTACTCTCGACCGAAGAAGACGAGTACGACCAAGAGAGCTCTGATGACGAACCCGGACCTAAAGACGATTCCAAGCCCAAGACCCCCGAGAAACCAAAGCCCACCCCGAAGACCATCAAGCCACCTCCGATTTTTATCCCCGATGTGACCAACATCTCGGCACTCGTCAAGATGATCACGACTCTTGTAGGCCCGAAGAACAATTTTACCTACAAGACCGTGAATGGCAACAACGTACGTGTCATGATGCCGGACAAAGAGTCCTATACAGCTCTGCGTCTCCAACTTGTGGCCCAAAACAAGAGGCATCGGACTTTCCAGCCGAAAGATGAACGTGCATACAAGGTTGTCATCAAAGGACTCCACCACTCCACCGATCGTGAGGAAATCATTGAAGACCTTCGCAGACAAGGGCACGCTGTTAGAGATCTGCACAATCCCATTGGCAGAAGAACTAAAGAACCGCTGGGAATATTCTTCGCCAACCTGGAGCCTTCCAGCAACAACAAAGACGTCTACCAAGTCAAGCGGATCTGCAGGTCGGTAGTAACCATTGAACCGCCGCAGAAGTTCAACGACGTGCCTCAATGCTTCAGGTGCCAAGGATTCGGTCATACACAGCGTTACTGCTTCCTGGAATACCGATGTGTAAAGTGTGGAGGCCCTCACGAATCGAGGGCATGTGAGAAGAGGGAGGACGACAAAGCGTGCTGCTTCCACTGCCAGGCGGACCATCCTGCGTCTTTCAAGGGATGCCCTGCATACAAAAGGGCCAAAGCACTCGCTGCTCCGAAAACAAGGCCCGTCGCTAATGCTAACAAGGCGCCGCCCGTGGCATCACCAAACGTCACCTCTGGCAGGAGCTACCGAGACGCCCTCAACGGAGTGCACGCAGCACCGCAGAATCCCACAACCCCAGTCCAAACCCAAACAGAAACCCCACACTCCGGTCAGATAGAAGCGATGTTCGCTCGCATGGAAGGAATGATGGAAAGGATGATGGAGCGCATGTTCACCCAGATGACACAGCTGGTGGCCACCATTCTCAACAGCAAGTCATGCAACTAAAGCTCCACCTAGTCGTCTGGAATGCGAACGGCCTGCAGAACAGCAAGGCCATAGTCGAGCACCATCTGAAGACCCACCAGATCGATATCCTACTCGTAGCCGAAACCCACTTCTCCCCCAGATCCCACTTTAATATCAGCGGATATGACCTCATCCATGCAGACCATCCTTCTGGCAGAGCACGCGGTGGAGCAGCCATCCTCATCAGGAGCGGTATTCAATACCTAGAGCTGCCCGCGTTTCAGCAAGACTGGGCACAATGTCCTGTCATCAGGATTGTCAGCCCGCAAGGAGATTTAGACATTGGAGCGGTCTACTTTCCCCCCAGATACCGCATAACAGCATCTCACCTCAGTGAGTTCTTCGAGCATTTTGGGCCCCGCTTCATAGCAGCTGGAGATTATAACGCCAAACATTCTTGGTGGGGATCGCGCGCCAACAACCCCAAAGGGAAAACTCTGTTTGGGTACCTGCAACGCCACCGACTGGACTGCCACTCCACTGGCGAGCCCACTCACTGGCCAACGAATCCCCTCAAGACTCCAGACCTACTGGACTTTGCTGTGTCGAAAGGCATAGGGCATGCGAAGATCAGCTGCACAACAAATGCTGATCTCCTGTCAGACCACTGTGCAATAAACGTGCTAATCAACACGCCAGTCCTCAGGAAAACCCCGCTCAGAAGGCTCACTGGAAAATATACCGACGCCGCCAAGTTCGCGTCCTGGATGCTCTCCACCGTCAATCCGAACCCCATCCTCAACACACCCAGGAACATTGATGAAGCTATCGGGAATCTCACCAGGCAGATGCAAAACGCTGCGGAATTCGCAAGCCCACCGCCACCAAAGACTGCGAGAACACCTAGCAGGGACCTCCACCTCTGGTCCCCGGAAATTGCGGCACTCGTGACTGAGAAGAGGCGTCTCAGGAGAGTTTGGTTCTTGACGCGCAATCCAAGAGACAAAACAGCGCTCAATCACGCCACAAAGGAGTTGAAGGACAAGATCTCCAGCCTACGCCAGGACTCCTTCCTCAGATTCCTCGAGGAACTCTCTCCCGGGGACCCAGACCACAATCTGTGGAACGTCACCCGCCACATTAAACGACCAGCCAAAAAGGTTTCCGCAGTGCGCAAAGCAGATGGATCCTGGTGCCTTTCGGATGCTGAAAGAGCAGAAGCTTTCGCCGAACACCTTTACAACGCCTTCTCTCCGTTCGACTGCTGCACTGCCGAAGAACATGCTGAAACAGCCCGGTTTCTCAATAGCCCAAGCTCTCCCGGTCCCCCGTTGGAACCAGTCGACCCTGAGGAAGTTGCGCAGGAGATTGCTCTACTGAAGAACAACAAATCTCCAGGCCTGGATCGTATAGATGCGGCGGCCCTAAAAATGCTCCCATCCCGCTGCACACAAATGCTGGCCAGCATTTACAACAGCTGCTTCCGGCTAGGGTACTTCCCGGAAGAGTGGAAAAGAGCAGAGGTTATTGTCCTCCTCAAGCCTGGTAAGCCTGAAGCCAATCTCGCCTCCTATCGTCCGATTAGTTTGCTGGCAATCCTCTCCAAAATACTCGAAAGAGTATTTTTGCGCAGAGTATTGCCAGTACTGGATGAGGCTGGTTTGATCCCCGATCACCAGTTTGGCTTCAGGCGCTCCCACGGAACACCAGAGCAATGCCACCGGCTAGTCGAACGGATCCTCGAGGCATTCGAGCAAAAGAAATACTGCTGCGCTGTAATGCTCGACGTGAAGCAGGCATTCGACAGAGTTTGGCATCCTGGACTCCTCCATAAACTCAAATCCTACCTCCCAAGCCCCCATTTTACCCTCCTCAAATCCTACACTGAGGGAAGAGCATTCCAAGTCAGATGCGGAAGTGCAATAAGCCTACCCAGACTGATCAGAGCTGGAGTTCCGCAAGGCAGTGTGCTCGGACCAATACTGTACACCCTTTACACCGCAGACCTTCCCATAATCCCCTCCAGGAACCTAACTATAGCGACTTATGCAGATGACACGGCTTTCCTCGCCTCCTCATCCGACCCACGAGAAGCCTCCGAAACAATCCAAAGGCAAATGGACGCGCTACATCCCTGGCTCAGCAGGTGGAACATCGTAGTGAACGCGGAAAAATCTACCCAAACAACATTTGCACTAAGGAGAGGAGACTGCCCACCGGTCACGCTAAACGGAGTCATCATTCCCAACGCACCCGCACCCAAGTACCTAGGACTTACCCTGGACCGCAGGCTCACTTGGCGTCCCCACATCGTCAGCAAACGCATACAGGCCGATGCGCGTCTGAGGCAGATGCATTGGCTTATTGGGAGAGGGTCCAAGCTAAGGCAGAACCACAAAATCCTGGTGTACAAGGCAATTCTCAAGCCCATCTGGACCTACGGGATACAGCTATGGGGCACGGCAAGCCACACGAATCGCCTGCGTATACAGCGGTTCCAGAATAGGTGCTTGAGAATTGCCTGTAATGCGCATCCCTACCACGAGAATGTCGCCATACATAGGGAACTTGGAATCCCACAAGTCGCTGATGAAATCTCCAGGCTCAGCGAGAGATACCTGAAAAGGCTCGAAAACCACCCTAACCACCTCGCCACCAACCTGTTAGACAATAGCCAAACAAGCAGACGTCTCATGAGGAGACACCCTCTCGATCTTCCACAACAATAGACAACACATATAAAACCCGCCACAAATACATGTACAATAGTATCCCTTAAGCTAATGTTCCCCCGCAAAACCATTTAATTATTGTCCACTAGGACAGATTTTAAATAAATAAACGCACGCTAAAAAAAAAAAAAAAAAAAAAAAATTTATATTTATTCAAAATATATGAATAATACGTTTTGAACAATATGAGAGGTCGGCAACCACTGCCTACCTATAGTAGTTTTGAACCTCTGTCGTACTTAGTACTTACACTATATACCTTTCACAAAGGTTTCTCTATAATATAAGAATATGGAATATTTCACATTTTCCTTATACATATAATAATTATTTTCATGTTTATTATTTAATTTACTCATTTATTGCCAAAATCATATGAATTAATACGTTTTAACAATATGAGAGGTCGGCAACCACTGCTACCTATAGTAGTTTTTGAACCTCTGTCGTACTTAGTAACTTACATATATACCTTTCACAAAAGGTTTCTCTATAATATAAGAATATGGAATATTTCACATTTTCCTTATACATATAATAATATTATTTTCATGTGTTTATTATTTAATTTACTCATATTATTGCCAAAATCATATGAATTAATACGTTTTGAACAATATGAGAGGTGGCAACCACGCCTACCTATAGTAGTTTTTGAACCCTCTGTCGTACTTCAGGTAACTTACACTATATACCCTTTCACTAAAACGGCTTTTCTCTATAATACTAAGAGAATATGGGAATATTTCAGCAATTTTCCCTTATACATATAATAATATTCATTTTCATGTGTTTATTATTTAATTTACTCATATTATTGCAAAATCATATGAATTAATACGTTTTGAACAATATGAGAGGTGGCAACCACGCCTACCTATAGTAGTTTTTGAACCCTCTGTCGTACTTAGTAACTTACACTATTATACCCTTTCACTAAAACGGTTTTCTCTATAATACTAAGAGAATATGGGAATATTTCAGCATTTTCCCTTATACATATAATAATATTCATTTTCATGTGTTATTATTTAATTTACTCATATTATTGCCAAAATCATATGAATTAATACGTTTTGAACAATATGAGAGGTGGCAACCACTGCCTACCTATAGTAGTTTTTGAACCCTCTGTCGTACTTCAGGTAACTTACACTACTATACCCTTTCACAAAATGGGTTTCTCTATAATACTAAGAGAATATGGGAATATTTCAACATTTTCCCTTATACATATAATAATATTCATTTTCATGTGTTTATTATTTAATTTACTCATATTATTGCCAAAATCATATGAATTAATACGTTTTGAACAATATGAGAGGTCGGCAACCACGCCTACCTATAGTAGTTTTTGAACCCTCTGTCGTACTTCAGGTAACTTACACTATATACCCTTTCACAAAAGGGTTTCTCTATAATATAAGAGAATATGGGAATATTTCAACATTTTCCCTTATACATATAATAATATTCATTTTCATGTGTTTATTATTTAATTTACTCATATTATTGCCAAAATCATATGAATTAATACGTTTTGAACAATATGAGAGGTCGGCAACCACTGCCTACCTATAGTAGTTTTTGAACCCTCTGTCGTACTTCAGGTAACTTACACTACTATACCCTTTCACCAAAATGGGTTTCTCTATAATACTAAGAGAATATGGGAATATTTCACATTTTCCCTTATACATATAATAAATATCATTTTCATGTGTTTATTATTTAATTTACTCATATATTGCCAAAATCATATGAATTAATACGTTTTGAACAATATGAGAGGTCGGCAACCACTGCCTACCTATAGTAGTTTTTGAACCCTCTGTCGTACTTCAGGTAACTTACACTATATACCCTTTCACAAAACGGCTTTCTCTATAATACTAAGAGAATATGGGAATATTTCAGCAATTTTCCCTTATACATATAATAATACTCATTTTCATGTGTTATTATTTAATTTACTCATTTATTGCCAAAATCATATGAATTAATACGTTTTGAACAATATGAGAGGTCGGCAACCACGGCCTACCTATAGTAGTTTTTGAACCCTCTGTCGTACTTCAGGTAACTTACACTATTATACCCTTTCACAAAACGGCTTTCTCTATAATACTAAGAGAATATGGGAATATTTCAGCATTTTCCCTTATACATATAATAATATTCATTTTCATGTGTTTATTATTTAATTTACTCATATTATTGCCAAAATCATATGAATTAATACGTTTTGAACAATATGAGAGGTCGGCAACCACTGCCTACCTATAGTAGTTTTTGAACCCTCTGTCGTACTTCAGGTAACTTACACTATTATACCCTTTCACCAAAATGGGTTTCTCTATAATACTAAGAGAATATGGGAATATTTCAACATTTTCCCTTATACATATAATAATTATCATTTTCATGTGTTTATTATTTAATTTACTCATATTATTGCCAAAATCATATGAATTAATACGTTTTGAACAATATGAGAGGTCGGCAACCACGGCCTACCTATAGTAGTTTTTGAACCCTCTGTCGTACTTCAGGTAACTTACACTATTATACCCTTTCACTAAAACGGCTTTTCTCTATAATACTAAGAGAATATGGGAATATTTCAGCAATTTTCCCTTATACATATAATAAATATTCATTTTCATGTGTTTATTATTTAATTTACTCATATTATTGCCAAAATCATATGAATTAATACGTTTTGAACAATATGAGAGGTCGGCAACCACTGCCTACCTATAGTAGTTTTTGAACCCTCTGTCGTACTTCAGTAACTTACACTATATACCCTTTCACTAAAACGGCTTTTCTCTATAATACTAAGAGAATATGGGAATATTTCAGCATTTTCCCTTATACATATAATAAATACTCATTTTCATGTGTTCATTATTTAATTTACTCATTTATTGCCAAAATCATATGAATTAATACGTTTTGAACAATATGAGAGGTGGCAACCACTGCCTACCTATAGTAGTTTTTGAACCCTCTGTCGTACTTAGGTAACTTACACTACTATACCCTTTCACCAAAATGGGTTTCTCTATAATACTAAGAGAATATGGGAATATTTCAACATTTTCCTTATACATATAATAATATTCATTTTCATGTGTTATTATTTAATTTACTCATATTATTGCCAAAATCATATGAATTAATACGTTTTGAACAATATGAGAGGTCGGCAACCACTGCCTACCTATAGTAGTTTTTGAACCCTCTGTCGTACTTCAGGTAACTTACACTACTATACCCTTTCACCAAAATGGGGTTTCTCTATAATATAAGAGAATATGGGAATATTTCAACATTTTCCCTTATACATATAATAATATTCATTTTCATGTGTTATTATTTAATTTACTCATATTATTGCCAAAATCATATGAATTAATACGTTTTGAACAATATGAGAGGTCGGCAACCACGGCCTACCTATAGTAGTTTTTGAACCCTCTGTCGTACTTCAGGTAACTTACACTACTATACCTTTCACAAAACGGTTTCTCTATAATACTAAGAGAATATGGGAATATTTCAGCATTTTCCCTTATACATATAATAATATTCATTTTCATGTGTTTATTATTTAATTTACTCATATATTGCCAAAATCATATGAATTAATACGTTTTGAACAATATGAGAGGTGGCAACCACTGCCTACCTATAGTAGTTTTTGAACCCTCTGTCGTACTTCAGGTAACTTACACTATTATACCCTTTCACTAAAACGGCTTTTCTCTATAATACTAAGAGAATATGGGAATATTTCAGCATTTTCCCTTATACATATAATAATATTCATTTTCATGTGTTTATTATTTAATTTACTCATATTATTGCCAAAATCATATGAATTAATACGTTTTGAACAATATGAGAGGTCGGCAACCACTGCCTACCTATAGTAGTTTTTGAACCCTCTGTCGTACTTCAGGTAACTTACACTATTATACCCTTTCACTAAAACGGCTTTTCTCTATAATACTAAGAGAATATGGGAATATTTCAGCAATTTTCCCTTATACATATAATAAATATTCATTTTCATGTGTTCATTATTTAATTTACTCATTTATTGCCAAAATCATATGAATTAATACGTTTTGAACAATATGAGAGGTGGCAACCACTGCCTACCTATAGTAGTTTTTGAACCCTCTGTCGTACTTAAGGTAACTTACACTACTATACCCTTTCACCAAAATGGGGTTTCTCTATAATAGTAAGAGAATATGGAAATATTTCAACATTTTCCTTTATACATATAATAAATACTCATTTTCATGTGTTCATTATTTAATTTACTCATGTTATTGCCAAAATCATATGAATTAATACGTTTTGAACAATATGAGAGGTCGGCAACCACTGCCTACCTATAGTAGTTTTTGAACCCTCTGTCGTACTTAGGTAACTTACACTACTATACCCTTTCACCAAAATGGGGTTTCTCTATAATAGTAAGAGAATATGGGAATATTTCAACATTTTCCCTTATACATATAATAATTATTCATTTTCATGTGTTTATTATTTAATTTACTCATATTATTGCCAAAATCATATGAATTAATACGTTTTGAACAATATGAGAGGTTGGCAACCACGGCCTACCTATAGTAGTTTTTGAACCCTCTGTCGTACTTCAGGTAACTTACACTACTATAGCCTTTTACCAACATGGGTTTCTCTATAATACTAAGAGGATATGGGAATATTTCAGCATTTTCCCTTATACATATAATACATATTCATTTTCATGTGTTTATTATTTAATTTACTCATATTATTGTCAAAATCATATGAATTAATACGTTTTGAACAATATGAGAGGTCGGCAACCACGGCCTACCTATAGTAGTTTTTGAACCCTCTGTCGTACTTCAGGTAACTTACACTATTATACCCTTTCACTAAAACGGCTTTTCTCTATAATACTAAGAGAATATGGGAATATTTCAGCAATTTTCCCTTATACATATTATAACTATTCATTTTCATGTGTTTATTATTTAATTTACTCATAATATTGCCAAAATCATATGAATTAATAAGTTTTGAACAATATGAGAGGTCGGCAACCACTGCCTACCTATAGTAGTTTTTGAACCCTCTGTCGTACTTCAGGTAAGTTACACTACTGTACCCTTTCACCAAAATGGGGTTTCTCTATAATACTAAGAGAGTATGGGAATATTTCAGCATTTTTCCCTTATACATATAATATATTATCATTTTCATATGTTTATTATTTATTTTAACATTTTAATTTAATATTTCAACATTTTTTCCCTTATACATATAATAAATACTTATTTTCATGTGTTTATTATTTAATTTACTCATATTATTGTCAAAATCATATGAATTAATACGTTTTGAACAATATGAGAGGTCGGCAAACACGGCCTACCTATAGTAGTTTTTGAACCCTCTGTCGTACTTCAGGCAACTTACACTATTATACCCTTTCACTAAAACGACTTTTCTCTATAATACTAAGAGAATATGGGAATATTTCAGCAATTTTCCCTTATACACATAATAATTATTAATTTTCATGTGTTTATTATTAAATTTACTCATATTATTGCCAAAATCATATGAATTAATACGTTTTAAACAATATGAGAGGTCGGCAACCACTGCCTACCTATAGTAGTTTTTGAACCCTCTGTCGTACTTCAGATAACTTACACTATTATACCCTTTCACTAAAACGGCTTTTCTCTATAATACTAAGAGAATATGGGAATATTTCAGCAATTTTCCCTTATACATATAATAATTATTCATTTTCATGTGTTTATCATTTAATTTACTCATAATATTGCCAAAATCATATGAATTAATACGTTTTGAACAATATGAGAGGTTGGCAACCACTGTCTACCTATAATAGTTTTTGAACCCTCTGTCGTACTTCAGGTAACTTACACTATTATACTCTTTCACTAAAACGGCTTTTCTCTATAATACTAAGAGAATATGGGAATATTTCAGCAATTTTCCCTTATACATATAATAAATACTCATTTTCATGTGTTCATTATTTAATTTACTCATGTTATTGCCAAAATTATATGAAATAATAGGTTTTGAACAATATGAGAGGTCGGCAACCACGGCCTACCTATAGTAGTTTTTGAACCCTCTGTCGTACTTACACTATTATACCCTTTCACTAAAACGGCTTTTCTCTATAATACTAAGTGAATATGGGAATATTTCAGCAATTTTCCCTTATACATATAATAAATACTCATTTTCATGTGTTCATTATTTAATTTACTCATGTTATTGCCAAAATCATATGAATTAATACGTTTTGAACAATATGAGAGGTCGGCAACCACTGCCTACCTATAGTAGTTTTTGAACCCTCTGTCGTACTTAAGGTAACTTACACTACTATACCCTTTCACCAAAATGGGGTTTCTTTATAATACTAAGTGAATATGGGAATATTTCAGCAATTTTCCCTTATACATATAATAAATACTCATTTTCATGTGTTCATTATTTAATTTACTCATGTTATTGCCAAAATCATATGAATTAATACGTTTTAAACAATATGAGAGGTCGGCAACCACGGCCTACCTATAGTAGTTTTTGAACCCTCTGTCGTACTTCAGGTAACTTACACTATTATACCCTTTCACTAAAACGGCTTTTCTCTATAATACTAAGAGAATATGGGAATATTTCAGCAATTTTCCCTTATACATATAATAATTATTCATTTTCATGTGTTTATCATTTAATTTACTCATAATATTGCCAAAATCATATGAATTAATAAGTTTTGAACAATATGAGAGGTTGGCAATCACTGCCTACCTATAGTAGTTTTTGAACCCTCTGTCGTACTTAAGGTAACTTACACTACTATACCCTTTCACCAAAATGGGGTTTCTCTATAATAGTAAGAGAATATGGGAATATTTCAACATTTTCCTTTATACATATAATAAATACTCATTTTCATGTGTTCATTATTTAATTTACTCATATTATTGTCAAAATCATATGAATTAATACGTTTTGAACAATATGAGAGGTCGGCAACCACGGCCTACCTATAGTAGTTTTTGAACCCTCTGTCGTATTTCAGGTAACTTACACTATTATACCCTTTCACCAAAATGGGGTTTCTCTATAATAGTAAGAGAATATGGAAATATTTCAACATTTTCCTTTATACATATAATAAATACTCATTTTCATGTGTTCATTATTTAATTTACTCATGTTATTGCCAAAATCATATGAATTAATACGTTTTGAACAATATGAGAGGTCGGCAACCACGGCCTACCTATAGTAGTTTTTGAACCCTCTGTCGTACTTACACTATTATACCCTTTCACTAAAACGGCTTTTCTCTATAATACTAAGAGAATATGGGAATATTTCAGCAATTTTCCCTTATACATATAATAATTATTCATTTTCATGTGTTTACATGTTTACTCATAATATTGCCAAAATCATATGAATTAATAAGTTTTGAACAATATGAGAGGTCGGCAACCACGGCCTACCTATAGTAGTTTTTGAACCCTCTGTCGTATTTCAGGTAACTTACACTATTATACCCTTTCACCAAAATGGGGTTTCTTTATAATAGTAAGAGAATATGGGAATATTTCAACATTTTCCCTTATACATATAATAATTATTCATTTTCATGTGTTTATTATTTAATTTACTCATATTATTGCCAAAATCATATGAATTAATACGTTTTGAACAATATGAGAGGTTGGCAACCACGGCCTACCTATAGTAGTTTTTGAACCCTCTGTCGTACTTCAGGTAACTTACACTACTATAGCCTTTTACCAACATGGGGTTTCTCTATAATACTAAGAGGATATGGGAATATTTCAGCATTTTTCCCTTATACATATAATACATATTCATTTTCATGTGTTTATTATTTAATTTACTCATAATATTGCCAAAATCATATGAATTAATAAGTTTTGAACAATATGAGAGGTCGGCAACCACTGCCTACCTATAGTAGTTTTTGAACCCTCTGTCGTACTTCAGGTAAGTTACACTACTGTACCCTTTCACCAAAATGGGGTTTCTCTATAATACTAAGAGAGTATGGGAATATTTCAGCATTTTTCCCTTATACATATAATATATTATCATTTTCATATGTTTATTATTTATTTTAACATTTTAATTTAATATTTCAACATTTTTTCCCTTATACATATAATAAATACTTATTTTCATGTGTTTATTATTTAATTTACTCATATTATTGTCAAAATCATATGAATTAATACGTTTTGAACAATATGAGAGGTCGGCAAACACGGCCTACCTATAGTAGTTTTTGAACCCTCTGTCGTACTTCAGGCAACTTACACTATTATACCCTTTCACTAAAACGACTTTTCTCTATAATACTAAGAGAATATGGGAATATTTCATATGAATTAATACGTTTTGAACAATATGAGAGGTTGGCAACCACTGTCTACCTATAATAGTTTTTGAACCCTCTGTCGTACTTCAGGTAACTTACACTACTATACCCTTTCACCAAAATGGGGTTTCTCTATAATTTTAATAGAGTATGGGAATATTTCAGCATTTTTCCCTTATACATATAATATATTATCATTTTCATATGTTTATTATTTATTTTAACATTTTAATTTAATATTTCAACATTTTTTCCCTTATACATATAATAAATACTTATTTTCACGTTTTCATTACTTAATTTACTCATGTTATTGCCAAAATCATATGAATTAATACGTTTTGAACAATATGAGAGGTCGGCAACCACTGCCTACCTATAGTAGTTTTTGAACCCTCTGTCGTACTTCAGGTAACTTACACTACTATAGCCTTTTACCAAAATGGGGTTTCTCTATAATACTAAGAGATATGGAATATTTCAGCATTTTTCCCTTATACATATAATAATATTCATTTTCATGTGTTATTATTTAATTTACTCATATATTGCCAAAATCATATGAATAATATGTTGAACAATATGAGAGGTCGGCAACCACTGCCTACCTATAGTAGTTTTTGAACCCTCTGTCGTACTTAGGTAACTTACACTACTATACCCTTTCACCAAAATGGTTTCTCTATAATACTAAGAGAATATGGGAATATTTCAACATTTTCCTTATACATATAATAAATATTCATTTTCATGTGTTATTATTTAATTTACTCATATTATTGCCAAAATCATATGAATTAATACGTTTTGAACAATATGAGAGGTCGGCAACCACGGCCTACCTATAGTAGTTTTTGAACCCTCTGTCGTACTTCAGGTAACTTACACTATTATACCCTTTCACTAAAACGGCTTTTCTCTATAATACTAAGAGAATATGGAATATTTCAGCAATTTTCCCTATACATATAAATAATATTCATTTTCATGTGTTATTATTTAATTTACTCATATATTGCCAAAATCATATGAATTAATAGTTTTGAACAATATGAGAGGTCGCAACCACTGCCTACCTATAGTAGTTTTTGAACCCTCTGTCGTACTTCAGGTAATTACACTACTTACCCTTTCACCAAAATGGGTTTCTCTATAATACTAAAGGAGTATGGAATATTTCAGCATTTTTCCCTATACATATAATATATTATCATTTTCATATGTTTATTATTTATTTTAACATTTAATTTAATATTTCAACATTTTTTCCCTATACATATAATAAATACTTATTTTCATGTGTTTATTATTTAATTTACTCTATTATTGCCAAAATCATATGAATTATACGTTTTAACATATGGAAGGTCGGCAACACGCACTATAGTAGTTTTTGAACCCTCTGTCGTACTTCAGGCAACTTACACTATTATACCCTTTCACTAAAACGACTTTTCT